>NC_069111.1:12347295-12349795 GCF_025612915.1 Magallana angulata
GCACCAGATACACAACAAGAAGCACTATAAATTCTGGTGTAAATAAAATCTCAAGTGACTGGTCACCTATTTGTAGCACTAACATCCATTTCAAAAATCTATGGTTACAACATCATTGTCAGTAGATGGAGCACTATAGTATCTGTATGTACACACTGGTCACTTCCTGTTTGAGTGACTGACTGATGAGAGATAATTACTGGACACCAATAAACTGACTCTTTTACTTATAGTTTCTATCAGTGGTTCATCTAAGGCAGACTCTGTGTCTATCTCTGTATTATCCAAGTCTTCATCTCCAGAAGCATGCTGACTGGACACTGAGTTTGTTTACACTTTTCCTAGTGGGCTCATTAGTTGAGTTCTTCCACAAATACTTCAGAAATTGGCTTTAATTTTTCCAACAAATGCTCACTGTGTCCTGAATTTCCTCAATTAATACCACTGTAAGTAATTTCCCATATATTCTCATCACATTTCATGAACATGGTGGTCACTACTACACATGGGTATCTAAACAAAGTACAACAACAGAGTTTGAACTATGCTACATGTGTTCTGATTGGCCCAAGGCTTGCCAGGCCAGCCAATGACATTGGAGATCTCCCATACAATGCTTTACAACACCTGTTCCAAAGCCAGCTGTCAGAGCAGTTAGTATAATTCCTTTACATCAAGAAGCTTCTAATATTAGGGTCCCCAAAGGGATTTTAAAAATCAATATTACGTAAAAAGACACAGGTACTCCTGGGTATTCAGGATTCTATTATGGAACATCAAAATTCATATCAATATCTCAATAAATATGATAATTAACAGGGATATTCCATGCACAAAGAGGTATTCAGTCAATTGGAACTAACAACTAAGGAAATAAAAACTGTCTTTTTTGTTTAAGTTCTGCAGGTATGTTTTTTTTAAAGGCAAATAGAATTTTTGCATTTTTCAGATCACTTCATTAAAATAATTATTGATTTAGAGAAGATGCTGCTTAGATTTCTTGAACTTCATTTTTTTTTTCATTTACATGAGAATGAAAATTATTATGCAAATTGGTAGGAACAAAAAAAATAAATAAATTAAAAACTAGATCTGAAAGAATGACAGTGATTCAAATTAGTGATATCTTTACAGTATAAATGAGAGGGTTTACTTTACAGTGATGCTTGCTTGCATATATCAGAAAAGAAAGAGGAGGGGGTTTGTCTCATATCTCCCACATCAAAGAGCAGAGCTGGGTTTTGTTTGGTTTCACAGTTTGCTGTGACTCCCCAGGACACTGATAATCTGTTAGCTCCTCCAATGTCACACCACAACAGGTGCTTTCTCTTAGCAGTCCAGGAGAGCCCTGGTCAAACTAAGCCAGTCTAATTAAGTAATCAGTCTTAGTCCAAAGAGGGGATCAATTAGTCTCAAATAAGACAATCTGATTATTTCTTTTTTAGGGGAAAGAGTACAACTAAATAGTCTTTACAGTTTAAAAATTATTAAATGAATTTAGTATTATGGAGTAGTTGTATTGGATGCAAGGATTAACATGTAAATTAAATAAACACCTTTATGTATCATTACTTAGCAGCTTTAGGGCTGAAATGACAATCTGATAATTTTGCTAACTTACATGTCAATAACTGCATGCCATAGGGTCTATATGATTAATAATTAAATAAATACAAAACTAATTTTTTTTTTATAAAATAGGGAGATGGATATTAAAATTAGGAAAAATATTAATTATAATACATGTATCTAAATAATGTCACTGAATTAACACTTCTGAACATTCATTGTTATGTTGGTGGTGATTAAGACTTTGCAATAATCCTGACCACTCAATGTAAAAACCAATGGTTTACAAACACATGGTCAAAATTAAATGTTAAACATTCCCATTCATTTTTTTTACCCAAAGCATTTCTAGACTTCATGGATTTAGCCATTCTTAAGTTCATGACTATAGTAATAATTTCATAAATGAGCTTAAAAATTGGAAAGAAAATAATTGGGGGTGGGGGGGGGGGGGTGGGAGAGAATGCTCCTAAATTGATAATGAACTTTGATATTGTTAAAAAAGTTCCCCAAACCCTTTTAACATTTAAAATCTGTATTTTATTTGCATACAAACATTAAATGTATATATACATAAGCTATTAAATGCACATTTTCTGTAAAAAAAAAATATTGTTGCACAGGAATACAAAAATATTGCCCTTTTAATCAGGTGATCCATGGAAAAGGCACTGATAGAGAGGGGGGGTCGTGCTAATTAACGGTGTGATGGACATAATCATTACAGGGTCTGTATATCCTCGGTGACAGAGTACAGCTTAAATTATGCCTGACGCCAGACCTCTCTTTACCATTACTAAAACAGCCCTCGACAAAGGCCTCACTCCCTCTCTGTACATAGAGTACAGAACAAGCCACCGCCAACAACGTGTACCTTTTGGGGGGAAACCAAAGTAATTGATTCTTATTAAACATCATGGTAAACAAAGCC
>NC_069111.1:12674795-12677295 GCF_025612915.1 Magallana angulata
GCTTTCTGTTAAATGTCGACTTTGCTTATTTTGCATATTCACATCAGAGCGGGGGTATCACTAGTGAGCATTGGCTCACAGATATCTTGTTGTACTAGTATAATCCTGTTTCTGAACCTGTTACTTTCCTATGTTTCTGTAATAGTAACTTCCCTAAAGGTCTCTAGTTTTTGTACTGTAGTAACTTCTCATTTCTGTATCAATAGCTCTATGTTTCTGTAATAGTAACTTCCCTAAAGGTCTCTAGTTTTTGTACTATAGTAACTTCTCGTTTCTGTATCAATAGCTTTTCTTATGTTTCTGTAATAGTAACTTCCCTAAAGGTATCTTGTTTTTGTACTATAGTAACTTCTCGTTTTGTTATCAATAGCTTTTCCTATGTTTCTGTATTAGTAACTTCCTTAATAAAGATCTCTTGTTTTTGTACTAGTAACTTTCAATTTCTGTACCAGTAACTTTCTTATGTTTCTGTTATAGTAACTAATCCCTAAAGGTCTCTTGTTTCTGTACATGTAACTTTCATTTTCTGTGCCAGTAACTTTCATTTTCTGTACCAGTAACTTTCTTACGTTTCTGTAGTACAAATGTACTAACTTCCCTAAACCCAGTAAAGACTTTTTGTTTCTGTACTAGGACCGGTAACTTCCCTGAAGATGGATAAATTTTAGGGAGGGGATGTTGGCACTTGAATCTTCCTTAAATTAAGGCAGTCCTGATAGTATTCTAAGAAAGCAAATAATCTTTTTTTTTCATGTTTACTTGCATTTACCAGAAACCTTTTTTTTTCCTTGTTAGCACAGAATATCTACCGGTGCAAGATCCCTGAAGTATGAACTTCAATCATAAATATTGGGTTAAGGAATAAATTTATTCAATTAAGTTTTATAGAGCAAGGATGGAAAGGTAATTACTGAAGGTGCCATCCCTCTAAATTACAGGAGAGAAACAAACAGTGGAGTGTAAGAGATAATGAGACGTTTATGAGATTTTGGTGTAGCCATTGATAGAGATATGAAACTCGTTTTCTAATGATTGTCAGCCTTCATTATTTGATAAATCTGATAGACAATAGAATCATGATTGGTCAGGGATTTTTTTATCAATATCGCTTGTTCATGATTTTAAAAAGCATTTTGCTACGACGTGCCATTTAGTATAGTAATTAAAATGCAACTATCTGCAAAGCAAAAGCTTTATATCATATATCTCTTGTTAGCGGGTATTTAAAGCTAATAAGGACATCTTTTGAAATTTAATTTGTTGCTCTTTGCGGTAGGTAGGGAAAATAATTTTTTTTGTCATAAAGTTACACAAACATTTTAATTGAAATCATATTTATTAAATAGAAAAAAATATCTGCAAGCAACAGCTGGATTTAAAAATAAACAAACGAAATTATGCTCAGATTGTTAATTAAAACATCTTGAATTAGATACTATCTTGTGAGTTAGTTGATCAAGAGAGGGTAGACAAACAATCAATTTTGGAAGGTCATAAAAGCAGTGTATTGGAGCAATATAAAAATACTTGATTATGGGCAAACAATGAAATATTTTTTAGTGAAAGCTTAAATACCAATCCAACAGCACATTAGACTCATTCAGCTGTATGTTTTAAATTATACATTGTATCAAATATTAAGAATTTCCAAAGAAAAATGTACCTGTGTATTAACAAATCAAATTCATTTAAATTGATTATATTCTTCTTAAAGTGATATGCTAACCAAGATGGTGAAAAGCCAACAATTTATTGCTTAGAATATTTCCATCAGGATATTCCTTTGATACAGTTTCTAAACAGAGGTGAATATCACAGAAAATGCCAGCATCAATTTCTCTAATCATACTTTTCAGTTTTGGAATTGATTCATTTTGACTTTCAGATTGATAAATACCGCAGCGTGTGATAAAGGGTAACTTGCAGAATTGCCTCCCTTGAAATACTCACTAGTATCTCTTGAAATAGTGTTTAATATATTTATTTACTAAAGATACATAGCATTAATACTTATCCTGAAATTGTTTAATTTTCTTTGATAGTAGTGAACAGATGCTAATGATAAAAGACTTTAACAGCATTTTTCAGATTATTAAAAACAAAACGTTTCCTAGATTAAGGTAGATTAAACAGTTTAGGGGTGCTTTATAAAAATCAAGATACATGTACGTCATATTCATTAGAAGTTTGCCATTTGTTTTATTAAGCATGCATGCAAGCAGCATATAAAAACTCAAATGTAAAGATGACATTGCTTTTAGTAAGATTTGAGGTTATGTCTTCTTTCAGTAATGAGGGATGATAGTGTCCATTTTTACATCTACGTAAAAGAATGATGTATGCTGAAATCAGGGATTTTTTTTAAACCCTGTCAGAAACCTTACTCCAGAATAATACATGTACTTATGGCCCACTAAGTTCTTGAGGAGCTGGGCCATTGATTAATAAATTATTTTTTTTTACCATTGCCAGACAGACTACATTATTCTTAGCAAGAAGG